>NW_027137629.1:364501-364886 GCF_001692895.1 Cenococcum geophilum 1.58
GCAACGGTCCTCTGCTGGCTGCCGTTCTGGTGCCTCCCTAGGTAGGGAGGATATAAAGAAGGAAGGAAGGGTAAAAAATAAGGTGGTTACATAGGGTAGAGGCACGTGTAGAGGCTATCGGGAATATAGCGGGGACCCGATGCAGAGCTTCGTGTAGAGCCTCTGTACGCAGAGCTTCGCGCAGAGCCTCGTGCAGAGCCTTTGTACGCAGAGCTTCTCGCAGAGCCTTGTGCAGAGCCTCTGTACGCAGAGCTTCGCGCAGAGCCTCGCGCAGAGCCTTGTGCAGAGCCTCGTGCAGAGCTTCGTGCAGAGCTTCGTGCAGAGCTTCGTGCAGAGCTTCGTGCAGAGCTTCGTGCAGAGCTTCGTGCAGAGCTTCGTGCAGAGC
>NW_027137629.1:365006-372960 GCF_001692895.1 Cenococcum geophilum 1.58
TCGTGCAGAGCTTCGTGCAGAGCTTCGTGCAGAGCTTCGTGCAGAGCTTCGTGCAGAGCTTCGTGCAGAGCTTCGTGCAGAGCTTCGTGCAGAGCCTCTGTACGCAGAGCTTCGTGTAGAGCCTCGTGAAGAGCCTTATGCGAAGCTTCGTGCAGAGCCTCTGTACGCAGAGCTTCGTGTAGAGCCTCGTGCAGAGCCTCCAAGTAATAAGACTATAAGATTGTATGAGATTGTATGAGATTGTATAAGATTGTATAGGATTATATATAATAGTTAAATATATAGTATATAACTTTACCTTAATCGCACGTNAAGAAATATANAGTTAGCTTTTAAAGTTNTTAAGTAGGTTAACTACATATTAAGTTAGTTAAATTGTATATCAAGTAGGTTAATTGCGTGTTAAGTTAGTTAAATTATATATTAAGTAGGTCAACTGCGTGTCGAGTTAGTTAAATTGCATGTTAAGTAGGTCAACTGCGTGTTAAGTTAGTTAAATTACATGTTAAGTAGGTTAACTGCGTGTTAAGTTAGTTAAATTGCATATTAAGTAGGTTAACTGCGTATTAAGTTGGTTAAATTGCATGTTAAGTAGGTCAACTGTGTATTAAGTTGGTCAAATTGTATGTCAAGTTGGTTAATTGCGTGTTAAGTTGGTTAATTGCGTGTTAAGTTGGTCAAATTGCATGTTAATTACGCGAAACGCGAAAACTAAAGTCTACTTGAATCTCATCCTGCGAATATTTTCCCGATGTAGTAGATATATCGGCCCTATAAAGGCCGTCTAGCGGCTATTTAAATTCCCAGTTTATAAGGAATACCCCCCTATAATATAGCTTACTATATACCTTTCAGGCTAGCAGCCTATTTATTTTTAGCTAGATAAGTCTATAAAGGGCCTATAATAGCGCCTTAAAATAGCCCATTTAACTTTAACCGCTTAGTTTTGGTATAACTCCGAAAATGTAAATAGTCGTACTACGCTTTACTAGGACTTCCCATATAGATATACCTTTATAGTAAAAATACGCTAATAGTAGCGCCACATCCACCTAAAGAATACCGTTATTAACTGTATATATTACTACAGCCCCATTACTAGCGAACGGTATTATTTATAGCTGCTACTTACTGTTGCTTCTGGCGCTACCTCTTTTAAGCACCTCCGTACTGTCGCTAGCACTATTTACTTAACCTTTTAAGCCGCTTATATGTCTTTAGGGCTCCTTAATATCGACTAAGAGTGGGTTAACTACTTATAAAAAGCATTTATATTCGCTACTAGCACCTAACTACGGTCTCTTTTTATAACTTCTTTAGTCTATAGCCCCGTAAGCGACTCTCCTGCCCTTTAGGCGAAATTTAAGCCGTCTCTCTATAATAATCTCCCTTGCGTTTTAGAGCGTCGGCCTAATTTTCTAGACAGTATTAATAATGTATATCTAGATTATAGCCTATATCTTATTTAGCGGGTGCTTATAGACTATAGTAAAACTCTTATAGATTACTTTTTACCTTTATTATAGCACCGCTAGGACCTTATAGATGGTAACCCGCTTATTGCCGTAAAGCTTAATTACAGCACTACTAAGAAAGGCCGTCTTTTTACGGAGCTACGTTCTCAGCTAAATTCTAACTAGGCTACCTATTTTACTATAGTTACTACCGCTATAGATACAGACCCGTAAACCGCCTATTTTTTCTTATAGGGCCCCATAGGTACCGGTAAACCCTTTCTTTACCGCTATATCTGCCACTACTACCGCTTTTACAGCCGTATTATTCTCTACGTTACCTCTTCTAGTATAGCTGCCCTTTTATTACCTAGCGACCGAACTACCTACTCCCGTTTTCGCATTCCTATTAATCTATATAAGGAATCTATATATAACATACCTAAAGACTCCTAGCTAGCGCAGTTACTACGCTCTACTACCCTTATAATTTAGGACGAAGTGCTAATATAGCACCGTTACTGCTTTAAAGCCGTGCACTATATACTTATAGATATCTGTTTTAATACCTAGGCTCCTTTTAGTAGCATTCCTATTATTTTAGGTGGTAATTTTACTTAGATTCTCCCTGTTATAAAATAGGGGACCTATACTAATATTATTGCGGCCTACTTATAGCAGTCCTTCTTATAGCCTTCCCTTTATATTTTATCGCTACGCTAGAATATACGCGTTTTAGATAGCGAGCTAAACTAGCGCTTTACTACCTGGGTCTATAGTCTTTCTTATAACCCTACTCTTACTAGCCGTATTTAGTTGCCTACTAGTATCGCCTAGTTTACCGGTCTACAGCCTTTTATCGACTTTGTTTACCCTCCCGCTCTTTTATAATAGGCGTATACTAATCTCTATACGTTTTACAGCCGTGCTATCTTAACTATCTATAACGACACCATTGCTGCTATTAATAATACTATTCTCTACTCTTTTAATGGCCCTAAGTCCGTTTTTTATTCTATAGATACTATAGAATAGGACAATCTAAATACTAAAAATACTTCCCCCCTAGAGCTTTTACAGAGCTTTAACTCTATATACCTTCCTCCCAGACGGCTTTACCTTAAGGTTAGCGCTTTAATAATCCTTTTACGGAACTTATATTCTAAAGAGGGCCTCTGTAACGGTACCTATATAGTTCTTACCTAGATAGGCCGCCGCTATCTTAAAGCCCGTATTCTTGGCGGCACCTTCGCTAACTAGCTATGGGTTATCCCGCAGATTATACTGTCTTCTACAGAAAGCGAGCTACCGTTTATTATCAATTAACAGCAGTTTCCTATCTGTTTATCTTTTGTAATAACCATAAATAAGTTATAGGGTCAGTCTTTTAACTTTATAGGCGTTGATTTACGGATGCCGGTTTTTACACACAGTTAGCTCTATATTGCACTATCTCAGGTTACTACCGTAAATGGTATTTTAGTACTACTTCCCCTAAATTAAATAGAAACGGACAATATTATATATCTAGAAGTTTTGCTTTCGTAATATAGCAGTAGTAGCAGCAGTAGTAGGAATAGAAGTAGGAGCAGAAGCAGGAGCGGCAGCAGTAGTAGTAGTAGTGGTAATAGTGGTAATAGTAGTGCTTATACTGTTACTTAAAGAAGACAACGACGACAACGATATAAATAGCTATTGTTAATATATATTACGTAAGCAATTCTATGAATCTATATTACGTGATTATTATATAAAGGCCACCTAAGTTAAAATAGCGAAAGGCCACCTAAGTCGAGACAGCGAGACGCCACCTCGCGTAGCGAGGTGGTAGATTGGATTTCCTCCTAGTAGTTAGTACCGCCTTACTAGCTTTAATACGAATCCTAATTTTATAAACAACTTCATCTAAAAGGCGGCGGCCCATAATAACTTCAATTGTGGTGGTTAAAATTGAAAGAATTGCCCCTCATACAAATTTTGGTGGGGTGCGATGCGGCTCTTTCGCGTCCTAAGCGAGTTCCCGATATTTTGCAACCAACAGTATTGAAACGGCTGTATTTTCGCAACGACATCCGAATTCTGCTAAAAGCTTTAAAACACTACCAAATCTTCCTTTTCTTACCACCAAGGCAGCGAGCTGTCAGCTCGCTGTAGTTTTATTACCGATTAACTATTAACTAATCCTAACTAACCTATACGCAGACTGACTGCTTATATTATCAGTTTCTTAGCAGCCATACTGCTAGCGTCGCTAGCTATTAGACACACTGCTTTAAGTTCCTTTTAGGATATTACGAGTATTAGAGGATAAGATCGTTATACGTTATAAAATGCAGAAAGAAAAAGTCAATGCTAATAGCTATAAACTATAGGAGGAATCTACAGCGGACATTCTCTTTTGAAATTGTTTCTCGTGCCCATTTTTAGACGCCTATTACCAGAAACTGCCCTTCTGTTCCTATATGTCATTAATCATCAATTTCGTGCTTTATAACCTCTGCAACCTCTCCTTGCTTTATTTTGTTAAGCTTAACAATTTTTAACCCCAAAGCGAAAATCCGGTCAGTACTTCATACCACAGCGGCCTCCCCTCTAGCATTAATTAACGGTGAGATTGCTAGTAGCGGAGTCTTGCCCAGGGTTAGCCTCTTCGTAGTTAAAATATTTTATGAAACGATAATATCCCGCTGAAACTGCGGCGCCCAAAAATGGCCCAACCCAGTAAATCCAGTGGTATCCAGGAAACCAAGTCCCGGCAACAGAAGGGCCGAAGCTTCTTGTTGGGTTAACCGATGCGCCAGTATAGTAGACACCTATAGTCAGTCAGTCCCTTACCCACCTGGCGGAGAAAGAATGAAAGTAATCCCGACTTACCCGCCAACTGGGTAACGAACAACGCCAACCCAACACCCACCGGCGCAAGAAAGGTGTCCTTGCTCTTCTCTACCGCAAGCATCAGCACCGTAAACGTCAGCTCGCACGTCAGGAACATCTCAATGAAGAAGCCTTGCTTGACAGATGTGGTGGGACTGAGCGTTGTATTCACGGCCCTGATGTCGCCGGGGAACATGCACGACACGAGGCCCGCAGCGACTATGCCGGCCAGGAGCTGTGTAGGGAGGAAAATGATCCCCCGTGTCCAGGGCAGCTTGCCTGCAAGACACAAACCGAGCGTGACCTGCGGCCGTCAGCCTGTACTGAGTTTTAACACCTTGCTCTCCCCTCCCTCTCCTCTCCCCTCTTCCCTTTCCCCCTTATCCCATCTCGTCTCGCCCCCCTCACCTTCCAACATAACAAAACACTAGAGAGAAGAAAAGAAGAAAGGCAGGACACTCACGGCTGGATTAAACAACCCGCCGCTAATCCGATAGAACGCCCACACTGCCACCAGCAGACTGAACCCGTACCCGAGCGAGATATACACGACCGTCTGCGCACTCTTCCGCCCGTTGGCCAGCGCCACCGCGTCCGCCTGCTCCACCGCCATCAGGTGCGTGGCGAAGGCGAAGTACAGGAACAGGATCGTGCCCACGAACTCGCCCGATGCCGCCACAAAGTGATTCTTCACCACGAAGCGATTCTTCACCGCCCCGCTCCGCGGCTCCACGACCTCGCTCGACGCCGCCACGAAGTGGTTCTTCACCGCCCCGCCCTGCGGCTCCACGGCCGCGTTGAAGGGGCCGTCGCCGTCGCCGTGGCGAGTGCTGCTGGAGTGGTTGTTGTGGAAGGGGAGGGAGAGCTTGGGCATTTTTTGGGGATGCTGGGGTGAGAGGGGGAAAAGGAGAGATGAGTAGGAAGCTGTCGTCCTCGACATCGTACCAACGACTTATTAATATGGGCAATAGAGGGGTAGTAGCGGGGTATAGTAAGTGATAAGGAACCCTTGTTCTAATGCATTGGCGACTTCATGCGCAGCATCTTTTACTAACCACCTGCGGTAGGTGGTTCGAAGATCTTCATTTGGAAGAGATATTAGGAAAGGGAAAGAGTGGTATTGTAGCGCTAGCCATGCTGCAGTATGGTGGACACTATTCTCAAAATGGTGGACCTCGCTGCTGCAGTTTGGTCTAGACGTTTTGGCGGATGCAAGTATCTTTCGATGTCTTCTAAGGAAGATGATTGTTGAAACATTCAGGAATCTTGTTGACTGAAAGTCTTCTAGAGTGAGAACCAGCAGCGCAATCATCTCTCGGTAAATATTCGCTGATGGACGAAGTTAGACTTTATATTCACAGGTATTCTAAGCTCATCCCAACATCACAGCCTACCTCTCTGCCCCACCATCTGGGAGAAGAGCATGTTCACCATTCGACAGCAAATGACAAGCAGGTTTGGTCCGCGTGACACGACTTATTTTATAATTGGTGAGCCAGTGTACATTGGTCAACACGGATAGCAACCTGCTGGGGCAGGTTGCGCGGAGCTTTTGCAGATCCCAGGCATAAGCTTGCAGACTACAGCTATCACCGAAATACAGTCGTTCTCAAAATATCGGTGAAATCGCCAAGCGGCACGACGCGCATCACCCCCTCCATAACCCCACTAATATAGCTCTATATTTTATCAATATAGGCATACTTTATAGCACTATTCTAGGGTTACGAAATAAGCCTTTATTTATATAAATTGGACTAATATTGGTGGAATTATACGGGGTGCTTTATAACTGCTGTAAAACTCGAATTGAGGCTCTGCGCTGACTAATCTAGCCCAGAAATGAGCACCCCCTATAGCTCTACCAATTTGGCTTTAAATTATATAAATAAAACTTTATTTTATGGCCTTAAAGTAGGGCTATGGAATAAGCACTTATTTATATAAATTGGAGCTATATTGATAGGGTTATGGGAGGTATATTGCTTTAATGGTGGGTAGATGCGCGCGTTATGGCTCTTAGCGAGTTCACGATATTTCGGTGGGGTGCATGTACGGGCCGGCCCGTACATCGGCTCAAACCGTTTCATTCTCCAAGTTGGGAGCTTGTCTTGGTCTCCGTTGACGGTCTAGGCAATACTGTTAGATGAGTCATTTTAAGTTCAGCTAGCATCCCTGCTAAGCAACCCCCAGAGTTGGGAATAAGCAAGCAAGCCGAGCTGAGCAGGCTCAGCTTGCTAGCTTGCAATTTTTAATACCTTAAACTTGCTTGCTTGGCTTGCTTGCTCCCCCTTTAGCGAGCAGTGCGAAATTTCAAATTCGGCACGCGCATCCAATCTCGCCTGATTGCCACCAAGAAAAACTGAAGCTGTTCGCGATCAGCCTTCCTCCGCAGTGTCGTGATCTTTGTCAAATATCGTGAGGTTTCCACGCCTAACGATATGGCTAAATTTCATCGGAAATTGCAGAGACAGCGTTGTGTTCGTTTTGGCGGAGGTATGGGCAGAGGAGAGAGAAAGAGGAAGCGTATATTAAGGAAGTGTACGTCAAGGGAGCGTATGTCGGGCAAGTTGTGAGTTGCTTCGATTTGATTCCCTTGGCCAACTACAGTCAATTGCACGACCAGCTTCACCCCCGTAGCGAGAGCTGCGAAATTTGAAATTCGGTACGCGTATCCGATCTCGCTTGGTTGCCACCAGCTGTACATACATAGTAATTGTAGCGGAGTCGTATGCTTGGCTGCATATTGCCAAATTTCATCAACCTCCCGCAGAGACAGCGTTGTATTCGCGTTTTGACAGCCACAGTGGAGGCGTAGTTAGGGGGGAGAAGAGGAAGCGTACGTCTACAATTTGATTCTCTGGCCAACCAAAGCGATTCTCTAGGGCAACCAAAAAGGCCCTTGGGTGTGCCACAGCCGTTCGCTACAATTACCATGTACAGCTGGTGGCATCCAAGCGAGATCGGATACGCGTACCGAATTTAAAATTTCGCAGCGCTCTCTACAGGGGGGTGAAGCTAGTCACGCAATACTATTATCTCTGTGCATGGTCAGGGCTTGCAAACCAGCTTCGTGGCCATGATCAGCTTCGGGCCACGCTCAGCCTACACATATGCAATGCATATGCAATTTAAATAAAATAGATAACGTAAAGTCGTCGATCCTTAGATTACAAATCTACTATTCCGACGCAGTGCATATGCCGCGTATATGCATTAGTGTGGCCATATAAGGTAATAGAAGTTAAGCTTAGACCCCTAGAACTCGGTTACCCCCCGAACTCGGACGGGTTTCCCATACAAAACGTCAGTTTTCTACCTCTATAAAAACAGTATTAGTAATATATTATTAATTATATAAAGTTCTAAAATTAAAGCTTATATAGTTCTAAGTAAATTTATAAAAAAAAAATTTTAAAAAATGTCTTTATGCGCCTAAAATATTAAATAGTTTATTTTATATAGTAAAATACCCCCTTAAAAAAACATACTATACTATTTTAATAAATTTTTTTAATAATATTTTTTAAATATATATAGCTATGCGACACTAGATTTTAATTTTTATAGCATTTATATATATAGGCTTTTAAAATATAGCCGGTTTAAAAATCTCCTATATAAAA